>NC_056731.1:1907775871-1907785871 GCF_019279795.1 Protopterus annectens
TCTGAACACAGCCACAGTCACATATGGCAAGCATACTTAATATTACAGTATATGGACTGTGTGATCAACACCATCCTCATATGTGCCACTCACACATTAATCCTACATATACTGGGCCAATACACAGTGTATTCTGATGCCTGACTGTGGTATGGGACATGTGTCGGTCTGGCCCTACAAACATGTACATCGATAGGGTACCATACACTGGAGCAGCATGCAACATCAGATAGAGCAGGACCAAGAACAATGACATCTACCACAGTCTGTACACAGGCCAAGGTACATAGTCACAATACACACTCTGTCAACAATAACCATAAGTACACAGACCTCACTACTGTACACACTACAAAAGAATGTCCAGGTTTTGTCCTCAAATATAAGCCCTACTATACATAACATGTCTAGCACTCTATCTCACTGGCTTGTTATCAGATATGATGTCAGTAACTAATGATGTACTGAACATATGCACCTCTTACTGCATGATATATATATATATATATATATATATATATATATATATATATATATATATATATACAAAGGTTGACAGAGTTGTGGCTGGAGGCACAAACACAGGGCCAATATTGACATGTTTCTGTGATAAACTCATACATTTACTGGTGTGACAGGGTTTGTTGTGACATATGTCTTCTGAGAGATATGAAGTTAGTAACTCACATGGCTGTACCCATGTACTGACTGCAATACTCAGAGTATGCTACTGCATTTCTAAAGATAGGACATGTGTGACTAACACAACACATGTAAGACTCCAAACACTGGCCAATCTGCAGATAGCCCTACGGGTGAGAGTTTCCTCAACCACATAACACTGTCATGACAGATATTAAATCATGTAGACCAGCCATATTCACACAAACCCTGTTAAACCAACATTACTTCAAATGTAGAAGAGCAAGACTTACATTCTGTCCTCATGTCTGGAACATCCCCCTCCTGTTTGTTGGCCTGTCTCCACAGTGTATATTCTAAGAGGTATATCCCACTTCCCTCTGTGATGCTGTTTGTCAAACACCAACATGAAGTCCTGCTCACAGCGAATGAAAAGGGCCACCACCCACATGATGTTCTTAGTTATACGAGCAAGTTTCCATGCAATTGGCTATGGGAATTATACCACAGCTGTTCCACATGCAATCAGCTAGTGGGGGACTGCAATTCATCCACAGGCCATCAGCTGATCGTGAGCATCACTTACAAAACACAAGTTGCTGCCTAAGCAAAGCTTGTGTACTTTTCCACATCCACCAGAGAGGGAGTGGGAGAGCCAGACAGAGACAAAGTAAGAAAGGGAGGGGGTAGGAGAGTAAGAGCTAAGCATGTTTGTGTCACACACCTACCAGTAGGGGGTTTCAACCCCCTGCCTGACTACATATTGCTATTACATGTTTATGCAGTTATTGCATGCACCATGGAGCTTACTTGCTGGAGAGCTGTCCAAAGTTATCTTTGAAGGTGAGTGACATCAGCAACAGTGATAAAGGAGGGATAATGCAAGTGTAGTACATGTGCCTGTCCACAAAAGCAGGTGTCAAGGAAGACACAAACACACTCTCTCAGGGATTCACACATTATCACAGTTGGCAGGGTCAGGATTAGAATTCCTAACTAACTAGTTTGCTGCAGTACAGTATTACGCAGGTATCACATGCGCCACAGAGGTTATCAGGCTGATATATGGGCAAAGGGTATGTCAAGGTGACTGACATCAGAAGGCATGCTACAGTAGGGCAATGGGAGGTGTAGTGAGTATGAATGGCTTTCAAATCAGTAATCTTCACACACATAAACACACACACATAAACACACACACACACACACACACACACACACACACACACACACACACACAGATTTTCCAGTACTGACATGCATAGGTTCATTGCTTCACAGGTGTGTAGTAGTTGACTGTGCCAGAAGGCTGTACAAGGCTAGGCAAATGGGTATACCTTGGCATCAGGCCACATGAAAATGGTCTGCAGTGTGGCTCAGGGGTGTAGTCCCTGGATTGACCAACACAGGTGGGTATTGTATTCACCATCCACTCATCTGGGTTACTATTGTGGGAGGCCAGTGTTGTGCAATGCTTGCCATGTATGTGTTCTATATTCCATAACATGGACAGTGTCTGGGTTGTGCACATGTCCCACATCCATGTTCTGTGACATGTGTAAGTGTATCTGGGGTGTCTGTGGCATGTTGTGTGGACAAATTGTTATCATATGATGTGACATTACTGACCTCATGTGGTGAGAACTGACTATGGAACTGAGGTTGCACCTGCACCTACATTGACAGCATGATATATGTATTCACTGGTGTTAGCGGTATCTGTCCATACAGGGCATGTGTATAAGGCATGGTATTTCCTTTGTGGGTTACATTTGCAGACTCTACAGTTGTTGCTGGTGTCCAGTGGGCAACATAGCAAAGGGCCACTGTAAGCAATTATTTGCCTATTGTAGGGATGGAACAGGGTGCCATATCCTCTGTAGTCCACTGCAATCACACTGTAGTTACTATCTGTGGGCAATATGCAGGGAACTACCAATATAGTGGTTGTTGCCTAGCCAAGTGTGTTTGTGAATGAGACATGGGTGGAGAGTGTTCTCTGGGTAATACAAGGGTTGCCTATATTGTTCACCAATCCACAATGTCACATGAGGGGTATGGATTGTATACACCAGCCTCTCTGTTGTTTGACATCTGTTGTCCTTGTAAGGTGGACATTGTGACATGTAGTAGGTCCTCAATATAAGAAATTTGCAAAACCTGCCCCCCCCCCCAATGAGTCCTGTTATTACACGATCACAGCTACCTCCACACAGGATACTGATGACACACACACACACACACACAGTTGACAGTACTGAGATTCAAACCCCTACTTAGCTATGTATTGCTACTACACTGTACCGCATTTATCACACACGCCACAGAGATTATAGGGATAGCCCTTCTCCAAAGGTGTATTTCAAGGTAAATTACATCAGCAGGCTTGTCAAAGTAGGGCAATGGAAAGTGTAGTGACTGTAACTGGCCTCAAAAGCATTGATCCCTACACACACACACACACACACACACACACACACACACACACACACACACACACACACACACACACACACACACACACACAGTCTCACAGTTGCCATGTCTGGGATTAGAACTCCTACCTGACTAGTACATCACACTATAGCATTACACAGTTATAGCACGCGTCACAGAGCTTATAGGGCTAGCCCTTCTCCAAAGGTGTATTTCAAGGTGAATGACAGCAGCAGGCTAGCTAAAGTAGGGCAATGGGGATAGCAGTGTGTGTGAATGGGCCATAAACCATTCATCTGGAAGCACACACACAACACTCAGTCACACACAGGTTTACATTTGACAGGACCATGTATACAACTGCTAGATGAACAATGACTTGTACTGTCATGTTACATAGTTATCACAAGCACCACAGACACTATAGTGCTGAGGGCTACCAGAAGCAAATGTCTACAGTGATAGACATTTGCATATCATGTGGTACTGGCCAAGTGGACGTGTGCTGGGTGGGACAGGCCTCATGATGGGAAGCTCTTTGTCACTGTCTGTCACTCTCTTCCCCAAATCTATGTAAGTGTATGTTTGACACATTATAGTGTGTTGTCCTTTGATATATGTGTATATTCCTATCCGATGTGTGTGCAAAGCATGACTGGTGTGCAATGTGGAGTGTGTGCACAGACATCCGTGACTGACAGATATGTATAGTTCACTGTTGTTGCCAGACATGGGATTCATTTCTGTAAGTGTGGGAGCATGTCCAGTATGACCTTTCAGTATTTTGTTGTCAGACATGGGCTTCGTTTCTCTAAGTGTGGGAAAATGCCCAGTCTGACTTTCTGTATTGAATGTGTGAATCCATTCCAGGTAGGTTGTACTCCAGTGCAGGCATTTGTGTTCTACACCTAGAGCTAGCAGCCTGTTTTTGCAGGATATCTGTAGATCAGTTGACAATATGGGGTCACAATGGGCAAAGGATAGTGGTATACTGTAACTAATTGTGTATGTGCTGCTTCTGCTACATGGTTTTGGTGTAAGCAGAGATATTCAGGCATATGTACTGTTTTACACTGTGATGTTTTATGTCATTGACTACTGACAGGTATACGCATTTGCTTGCAGTAATTTCCTGGGGAATACAAGATGAATGAAGCTGTGTCCAGTATTGTGGTCTGCAGCCTACATATTCTTGCCCAATCATGCCATTCCAGAGGGGGAGCTGCAGACACTTGCTGATGGGTCTGTGTAAATGGTTCAGCACCTTGGTACTGTGGTGGCTGAGGATCCCATGCTTGTACATCTATCAACATGACAGAATGGCCATATCCTGCTGTGGCCATACCTCACAGCTGTACAGATTCACACAGATTACCCAGAGGCAGCGCTCATATTTCTGGTCACTACCACTTCACATTGTTGTTTACGAGCAGATTTGTAGCCTCCCATTCCTGTGTTTGCAGGCAGGGACAGTATGTGCACACATCTGAGTTTCAGACTTCACACACTCCATGGCGTCCATGCTTCTAGTCCCCTCTGTTATTCTATCCTCTTCAAAACATTATGCAGATTATATCTGATAAGTATCCCTGTAGTTATCACTTCATCCCAGCAGTATTTAGGGGTTGGTCCACAGTTCATGCAGTAGGACATGGCGGACATGCTACTGGGATTTGTCAATATGGCTTTCCATTTGTGTTCTGTGGACTGTGTTATGTCGTTAATTGGGAGTCCATGAGATAACATACATTGGCAGTATGGATGAGATACAGGCCTTTGACAGAGGACTGTGGGGCATTTGGTAGTGATGCAGGCCATCTGTAGTAGGCCAGTGCATTGTGTCACTCCTACAGTCCCAGGATGCAAGCCACTGTATTCCCCTGGGGTGACAGGGTAGGTGTGCAAGGTGTTAATGTCAATAGTTTCTGTCCTTATTGATCCATTGGTGTGGATGCTGGCAGGGTGCTGCTTACAGCTAGGGACATGGCTGCATGGGACACCTCTTCAGCATGCTGTATTCTGTGGCTATTGCCATACAGAGGTGGGGGTTATATTGTACTCATTCCCAACAGTAGGGATATGACCTGTGAGGTACCTGTGGCTGATGGTGGCGTGAGCTGAGTGCATATGTGCTATGGAAGCTACTTGCAGCTGACTCACAGATATATGTGGGGCATTCCACTTATGCTGGCTTGTGCAGGGACATCAGCAGTTTCTCAATACTTCATACCTGTGCCTTTTGTGGTCTGCCAGTGTTTTGCCAGACTACATCAGTATTCCATACTACACAGCCAACTAATGTGCTGCTAACCTGTATGTACAAATCCAAAGGTGTGTCCATTTGACAGTAACATTTTATACACTCTCTGTCTAGGGTACTTCCACAATGTGTACTGTTTGTATGTCTGGGCCCACACTCATGTCATGTCCATCTTTCAGATGGTGGCAGATATTACATCTGAACAATTAGTATGGATTACTGCTGGATTTTGTCTTGCTGGGATGCATTGCGTTTGGCACTGCAGTTGTGAGAACTTGGTCTTGTCATCAACAGTACTGGCCATTGGCCACCAGGACACAACCCTCCATGCCTATATGCTGACCACTTTCACACAATATACAACACACAACAACCTAGCACACAGAGACCTGCATATTGTACACGTGCAACAATCTATCCTGCTACTTTGGCCAGCTCAGGCAATCTGTGCTCCACTGTTATTATAGCCACATGTACATGTCACTACATTTCTACATAGGATTGTGGGTGGGGGCACACCTGACAACTGTAAATATTTGCTATGACTGTATTGGCATTTTAGGTACTCTGTTGGCTTCCATTTCCTTCTGTATTCTGACCTATCATGCAGGCTAGAGGCATATCAGTGTACTACAGTTCTTAGGTTTTATTGACCTACATTTCAGTTTCGGATTTCTTACCCTACAGAACTAACATTCCACTGCCTGACCTGTTGTAGTCTGTCTGTGTAGGTCTGGAGGGGAGCTGTTCTCCATAGCCATCAATCAGAGGCCTTAGCCCAGCCTTTCTTTGCGTTTATCTACACCTGTCCTGCTGGTTAAGACGGTTGTTGGGTATGTGAGCCTCACTGACGTGCATGTGTGTGTGCCCTATGGACACACATTTGGCCCACCACATGTCCTGCAGTGGATTTTGTCACCTTGTCTAGTACTGCCTACTATGTTGACACCAGTATTTGTTACGGATTTCATGCTGCTGATATAGGTGTCTACTATTTGAAGCCATCCCATTCAGCCACCCGATTCCCTTACATGCTCACATCCATACCATAGATATAGGTAGCAGAATATACTACTACATTCAGCAACTGATAGTGAGCGTGACTTACCTTGTGGTGGTGCCAGTATTGAGGATGGTGCTGGAGGGCTGACTATGTCGGATGCACATAGTACACTCCCTATACATGGTTAAGCACAGGTAGTGTCATGTTTGGCATCCCTTTTACTGTATGTATGAGTCAGAGAGAGGTGTCATTACCTGGATTCCTACCGTGTCAGTGTATGTGCTATGCGTTGCTTCTTTGCCAAGGTGTGGGCATACTGGGCATGCCTCCTTCTGCCTACAGGTGCAGGCTCAGGTTGTTCCTCTTCCAAGTCACTCTGTGCCTGTGCTGGCCTTGGCAATGGTGGGGGGCTGTGTGGCCCTGACCCATGCTGTTCCTGCTGCAGCTGTTTCTGCAGGATCATATTGTGTAGCATGGCACATACAATGACAATTTGGGTACATGTAGCTGGTGAGTACTGCAAGGCTCCACCGGATATGTTCAGGCACCGGAACCATGACTTGAGCATCCCAAACACATGCTCTATTATGATTCTGGTCTGTGCGTGTGCCTCATTATGGAGTTCTTGTTCGGGTGTGTGTACATTTCTGATGTGTGTCATCAGCCACGGCTCCAGTGCATAACCAGCATCCTCCACTAGGTGGCCATATGGGATGTCCCCACTGGCAAATCTCTGGTACAGCTGCATCATATGCCAGATGTGGGAGTTGTGATAGCTTCCGGGGCTGCCAGCACACACATTCATTATAATGCCCTGGGTATCGCACATGACCTGGCAGTTGATGGAGGGGGAGCCCTTATGGTTTACGTAGATTCTACCCCAATCGCCGGTGATGCTTTGATGTGTATGTTCGTGCAGTCTATAGCACCCATTACCTCAGGGTATTCTGCTATTTGGTGGAAGAGATGTATATTGCTGGTCAATGCCTCATGGGTGTTGAGGAAATATATGTGCTCACCGGCATGTGCTGACATGGCATCCAGGAACTGGTGGAATACCCTGGATGCTGATGCTTGTGAGATCCCCATGATATCCCGTTGGCCTTTGGAAGGTACCTGTGGCTAGTATTCTTAAGCCTACACATACCTTGGTATCCACTGGAATGGGTTCCCCTCTGTTGGTTCTGTGTGTAAGGCGTGTCTGGCACAGCTCAACAATTTGGTGTAGGAGGTCCCTACCCACCCTATAGCGCTTCACAATCTCCAGCTCATGTAGCCCCTGGTAGGTTACCCTGGGTCTGTACACACTTCTCCTCACTGTGGGTTGGTCATCAGCATTGTCATCCTCACCACCCTCAGCCTCTTTCACATGTTGATTTATGAAAGCAAAAGCAGTCCCTATCATTTTGTTGCTTTTGTTAGGTACAATTTTCCCGTTTGTGGGAAAAAACAGAGGCAAAGGTTTTTGCATAGTTTATAGCAGTGTGCTGGGGTGGGCTGGGCTGCTGCCTGTGTAATTGGCTGATTCTGATACATTTCACCTGCCAGCTATGCTAGTTCTCCATGATTACCTTCCTACTGCTGTTTTCCCTTCCCATTGTCTTCCTGTTTAAGCCCAGAGGCGCACCACACAAACTCAGTGCTCAGATGTGAATGGAGCTGCTATTTCCTGGTTTAAATTTTTTTTTTTTTTTTTTTTTTTTTTAAAACCTGGTTTGCGGTGCGCACACCCATTTAGGCAATGTAAATACTCTTAGGCAGTTTCAGACACACCTACTTCCTTAGCTGCACTAAGCTTATGGCAAACCCAAGCCACAGAGCTCCAATAAGTTTACAGCATCCCTGACACACCCCTCTATGATGTCAGCTAACTGTTAGGCTTGCACCATGGTTTTCCTGTACCTACACAGTTGTATGTTGGCTAGCAATGAGGGGAAATCTGTGATTCAGTATCATTCGCCTAATTTGCATAGAACTAACTGCTAATGCCTAGTTGCAAGTCTAACACTGAGCCTTCCCCCTTAGCAACCAGTATTCAGTGGCCTTGTTGTCTTCTGCCTGCCATTGACTATAATGGTAAAATTGTGATTTTGCCTAAAAAGCTTTTTTCAAGGTTTTATTTTTATTTTCGGGCCGATCCTATTTGCGCACCACTGCCCTATGCTTAAATGGCCAAAATAGGCCAAAAAAAAAAAAAAAGTTATTTTTTTTATTTTCCCACTATCTTCCATGTCAATGGCTATATATTTGGCCATTGGCATGCCTTTAACATTATATACACCAGTTATTTGGAGCTGTCATGGCTCCATTTTGTAGTTTGCAGAAATGTACTCGGTTACTAGTGAATACATTTCTGCAGGTTACACTAATCCTGCATGGACAGCTGCTTGCTTTCTGGATCACTAATTCACCTCATTTGCATAGTTTTCACCTGCAAATGAGGTAATGAGCATACAGAGCTGTGTACGTGCAGGAATAGTGCAGGAGCACTTGTGCACATCCTGGGAGCTTGCTCCTGGATCTCTCGGCAGCCATATTGCCTCCAGCAGCTCTTGCACTATTCCTGCACGCCATGCAGAGCTTGCTGAATCTCAGGGAATATAACAGGCAATCCCAGTAAGCTGTATTACTAAATAATCATTGCTCCTTTTCTCAGCTAGCCTCCCCAAGCATTTAAAGTTAATTCACTGCCAGAAACATCCTTTAAACTCATGATCTAACCATGGTTGTCAAATGCATTAGAGGTAATGAAACATCATGATTTATAAGATATACTTGTGGGATTATGTTGCTTCAGTCAAACCTTTAGTTATATATAGGCATTCTATGACTGTAAAAGATGATGACTCAAATAAATATGATTTTACAGAAGTAATGTCATATCTTCTTCTTTCAGCTTTTCCCTGTCAGGGGTCGTCACAGCGGATCATCTGTCCACTCATGATTGGCAGTGGAATTTTACAATGTCGATTTGCCAGCCCGGTGCCCAACCTTCCACAGAAGGCACACACACACACACACACACACACACACACACACACACACACACACACACACACACACACACACACACACACACACACACACCTACGGTCAATTTAGAGTGTCCAATCCACCTACTGTATGTCTTTGGGATGTGGGGGAAACTGGAGCACCTGGAGGAAACCCACATGACCACAGGAGGACATGCAGACTACACACAGAAGGCACCCCAGCCGAGAATCGAACTGGAGAACTTCTTGCTGTGAGGCAGCAATGCTAACCGCTGCACCACTGCGGCCGCCCTACAAAAGTAATGTCATATAAATTATGTAAATAATTATCAATGTGATATCCTACTCATGTTTTAGGACAAAGAAGTAAAGAAACATCTGTAGTAAGCTAAAGATACAACTATGCAGCCATTAGACTAACTTTTTATTCAAAATCAAGCAAGTTTTAACAGATCTTTTAACAGATTATTTAAATGATCCATTACCTGCTTGTATGTTACAAAAAGATCATAATTAAAATATTACCCTTCTTATTTAATTTCAGTAGTTATTTGAATAGGAGGGTCTACATTAAAACATAAAATATTTAAAAGTTAGAATCACGAAAGGTCAACTTTTAGTGACTGAACTGTTAAAACATTGAATGTTCAGGAAAAACAATAAAAA
>NC_056731.1:1907790871-1907793371 GCF_019279795.1 Protopterus annectens
TTTCACAGAATATCCAAATTTTTGCCTCATATTTTTGGTCGGTTTCTCATAAAATTTTGGATTTCTGGCAAATCAGTGAGGAGTAAATTCACTAAGTAATGAAAGACATTTGAGTTTCAGACGTCAAATCCTTCAGAAAATGTGTGGTAACACAAAATGTTTTATTCTAACAACTTTCTAAGTTTATATGAGCAGTATTTTTAAAAATTGTCCCTATTTTTGCGCGTTTGTCATCCCATTATTTTTGTCTTTGTCCAGATTTCGTGTGCTAAGAGGTTGAGAGGTATAATATATATATATCTTCTTTACAGCCTCCTGGCTGATTTTCTGCTGTTTTAAATGTTTTTTCAGTGTCTCACTGCTATTTTTCTGCTGTATGAAATATTCTCTATTGTTTCCCATTGAAACTAGGGTAGCTAGTGGCTGTAGCATAGTCCAGATCCAGGCCTGCTGCTTCTGGAACTCTTTGTAGTGGTTTGATTGTTCTTAGCTCATTTTCCAAGCCATCTTGGATTGGAAGGGGCCAATCTGCAGCTTTGTGAGAGAACTGTGTTTGATTGACATCTGACTGGTAAAGGGAGGCTGGTGTAGGGCTTGGTATAAGGATCCTCATTGATCCTTTTGAATTTTGTTAGTTTTTTTCAAGTTTTAGCCTCTGGTACTTAGGCCCTACATCTGAGCAGGTTTCTGCTTGTTTGCACACTGCACCATGTAAATGTGTGGCAAAGATGGACAGTTACATTCAACAAATTTTCCCTTAAAACCCAGGCAGAAATATCCATTTGTAGCTCCTCTGTGATCATTTCCGAAAAGCTACCCCTAATGACAACAGTCTTCAACCTAGCATTATGGACAGTTGGACTACCCTTGTTACTCCTGCCAACCTTGTTGACTTGGGTCTCTTGAGACAGTGTAACAATTTCCTCTTATATAGACAACCTTCTACTAATAACACAGTCTAGTACAGTGCGAGAGATATAGTCACACCAGGAATCTAGAATCTATGCTCTCTCTCACTCAAAATGGTAACACAGAGAAGGTTATCAACTCACCCACTACTACATATTCACATAGTACCACTACTCATACAAATAGTACACATCAAACACGTAAATCCGCATACATGCAGGTTCTCTAAAAAAAACTTGCCAAAACATCACAGACCTCCAAAACACAACTCTGCTACAGATGACGCAGTCTCCACAGCACCAGTGACACATAGCAACACCAGTATCTCACCCACCAAGTCCATAAGACGTAACACTAAAAAAACAATTTTCCTGCCATTGGAGACTCAATAGTGAGACACACAGATGTCCCACTCACCAGGTTGGACAAGGAAAAAGTCATGGTCAGCTGCCTGTACAGTGCCAGGATTCACCAAATCAAGCATGCACTCAGGTCTCTCTGCAACAGGCACCATTATGACACTGTCATAGTTCATGTAGGTGTGAATGACCTGAAACATACATCACAGGACTATATGAAGAGAGACATGGTCGAGCTCTCTGAGTATGTGTCCCAGGCAGGTATATCCCTAGCCTTGAGTAGCATATTACCCTCACCTAGAATGATGCCACAGTATAAACAAAAAATGACTGATTTCAATAATCGGCTTAGTTTTTGATGTCATTCTAAGGGGATCCAGTTCCTGTCTGCCTGGGAAGCCACGGTCGACAAACCTCGCTGCTTTGCTGGAGATGGTTTGCACCTGGTACCCTTAGGCTTTCAGCTGCTGGCAAAGGCTCTTGCCTCCCCATAGTGTCTTTTTAGGCAAGGTCGCAAAAACATTACCAACATGAAATTACCAATCAGAACAAAATAAGGGTCATGCTGCTAAATGCTAGGAGCTTAAACCAATAACTGCACTCCCTGGAAGTACTTCTATCACTAGAAGATGAAGATGTCTGTGCAGTCACAGAAACCTGGTTTAAGGCCTCAGAAAGTACCCCAGCCCTGCAAGGCTACAATGCCTTCCACACCTTTAGACTGCAAAATGAATGTGTGAAAACCAAAGGATGCGGTGTTTCAGTTTATATTAGAGATACATTCACCTCACGTCTAGTTAGACTGGACAACTCCATGGAGTTATTCACATCCAGGTTACAGTGGAGAAGACCCCCATTCAAGTTCTAGCCAGATATAGATCCCCCTTCATGGGTCACAATACCCACAAAGCCTACTTAACTAAACTGAAGACAATCCAAGTTTTACCAAACATACTGGCTATGGGGGATTTCAATTATCCTACCATCAACTGGGATACCTACTGTAGCCCAAACTCCCTAGCACAAAAGTTCATTGAATTTGTGAATTCTAATGCCCTGGAGCAAAGTGTCCATACCCCAACAAGATGAACAAACATTCTAGATCTAGTCCTCATCAACATGTCAAACAGGTGCATTGCTGCAACTGTTGGACCCTTATTAGTTAAAACTGACCACAAATTAGTCACCTTCAAACTAACACCAGAACTCACAAAGGGTGGAATCCGACTAAA